>NW_019392644.1:1512942-1553111 GCF_000648675.2 Cimex lectularius
AAAATATACATTATTTTGTCTTTATGTTTAACCAAAATCGGAAAGTCGAACTTATGTATGCATTTTATCGTAATACATCAAGTCATTTACAAGGGTAAATCAAACAGAAAAGTATAAACTGTATCAGAAACAGCTGGCATATAAAAGAAGTAACTACTAGGTAGATAAAAAAAATGTACGCGGAAGAGAAAGTAGAAGCTTATATTTCCATATAATTTCGATTTTATTTACTGTATTTACAAACGGTATTAAAAGCAATTTCAATTGACCGGACGTATCAATCACACACTGAACAAAGTTTCATCAAATCGGGGTTTTTCTGCGACTCGATTAAATATAGAAAGTTTGGCAAAGTGATCTTTTTTTTATACAGTGTATTATGATCAAATAAATTATGTTTTTATAAGTCTGTGGAGAAGGGTAATTGTATTGTGAGGATTTAAGTCTTCTTTCTAAAGGAAGTCTTTTTATGGTAGTATTTTTTAAACTATTGAAAGTGCAGTCATCACTCTCCCATAAATCATTTGAACTGAATATTATTTCAGATTTAATAAACTTTCTTGGCAAAAGATGCCACTTACAAGGAAGGTTACATATGTGTGATCACCAATTTTGATTACTCATATCTGGTAGTACTAGATAATAAAGGTTTAGAAAAAGTTTCTTGTTCTTGTTGATTTATTTTAACATTTTATATAAATTTTGAAATATGAATGAAAATAATATATTGAATCACCACTCTCTCTCTCTCCCTCTTTTTCTCCCTCTAATATCACTTTGTCAAATAAACACAAAGACATTTTATGTAATGTAGGTCACAAAACCTTAAAGATCCCTGATCAAAAACCTTATCTGGAAAAAAAATACCCAGAACAATACAAAAATCACAGGCCATAACAAATGTGGATTAATAAATCGTGCCTGATTGATTAATGAATTCCATGGGTGATCCCTAATAACGTGCCCAGAACTTTTAGAAAAGCAAAAACAGAACATATGAAAAAATTTAAAAAGATTGGCAAATCTTAACATTACATGAGCAAAGCATACTTTCCCTCTTTGAGTAATGAGCGTGGCATTGGGTTTGCTGCATACAAACATACATGGCATACAAAAGTGCAAACAAGTCTTAGGGCAAAACGAAATGAAACTGCCCAAAGTCTTCATAAAATCATATAAAGATTCTTTCATAAAACACAATTTTTAAAAAAAAAATTAAAAATAAGTGAGTTTGCTACAAAAAAAGTTGCTAAAAGACAACATTGGCAGAAACATTCAAATAAAAATATTAACGAGATAATATTAGGGAGGATTTAACTAATAGAAGGACATTATTATGTCAGTATTAAAAAACCAAAATTTGGTACCTAGAGAAACCTCTGGGCCCACAAAACATCATTTTTCCCAACTGATATCAATGTAGTATCAGTGTACAAGAAATAGTTTAAAAAGAATTAAAAATGAACAGATGCATTTTTTTCGAAAACGAAGCACCACTTAAGGCTCCAGCTTTAATTCCAAGCTGGGGAATTGAAGGAAATCAACAGGCTGATTTGCTAGCAAAAGCTGAAGCAAAGACAGCCTGGAAAAAACAGTTGAATAGGCCTGAAAAAATAAGTCAGTATAACCGCATTGGAAAATTAAAAGGCATAGAACAGAAAGACCATAATTTTAAAAACGAGACAAAAATTTGAATATACCAAAAAATCTAAATATATTCTTTAATTTCTTTTCTTTTTCTTCTCTAAATATATTATATGTATTCTTTGTCGTTACTTCAATTCTGTTAGAGAATGTCAAGTCTCTCGGGGTTTTCTAAGCTCTGTTTTGTACGATTCTTAAACAATGGGCTTAAACTTGGATTAAGATCGAATAAGATAAAGTCCAATTGTTTTCCAGGCCTCATTAAATGGAAAGCGTTATCGAAAAATGAAGGTTAAGGTTTCAAAGAAAAGCAAGAATTAACAATTAACCAAATTATCTTACAGGTAAATAGAAATTAGAACAAGAGTAATGTTGGTTTTTAATTAAACAAATACGATTTTAATGGGTTTTTAATATGGATTTTTCAAATATGAATTTTTTTTTCATCTGACAATATCGGATCGTAAGTGAAAAGTCCGTGCATCTTTAAAAGTGGGCTTCATCAAAAATAGATCATGAACACAGTGCGGATTATCTCGTTCCGGCTAGAATCTTTCTCCAATTAAATCCGCCTGGAATAAAAAGAAAAACCGCCATCGGATTAACAACATCCCAGAGAAACGCGTAATTGAACACACAATTAAAACATTTTTAAAAACAATGTTGCGGTGAAAAACTCCGCATTGCAGGTGTGTTCCGGCCTAAAGTGAAAATCCCTTTCGGACGATTCCGTTATAAAATAGCAAAAATAAATAAAATTATAAGAAATAATAAATTTAAAGACAAACAAATTAAATACTTCGTTGAACTAGTGAGGAGCGATGAAGGAATGAAGTATTTTTAGAAAAGCACATTTTCCCTTTTTTGCCAATGTTTCGAACTTTATTCTGGTCATATTCGAAGCCTGGGTGAATTATAAAACATACGTTGACTGGAAAATAGTAATTATACAATACAGATATTCATACTCACATAAAGCGTGGTGTTGTTCATGTGGTTTCATATTTGTTTCCTGTGAAATTGTGAATTTCTATCCCGCTGTTTTTATACGATTGTGACAGGGAACGCGGTAAACCTGGGAAATTTTCTTTGATCATACGCGGTTTTATTTAACTCAAAGGAAGTCGAGAATGGGGATTTTCTGGATTGGATTTGTGATTCGGGGTTTATTCAATGGGCACAGTTATTAATATTGAAAAGGAAGTTAATTATTATAGAAGATAACAAAGAAAATGGAAATATAAAAATAAAATTTATTAATTTATTTGCTTTGATGCTGTGTGTGTCTCTATTAATAATTATGTTTGCCCCTTATGCAGAGAAAGGTTGCTCGATGTGCCCACGTAATAGAAGCGTGTTATGCCTTGGCACCACACAGAGAGCGTGTAGGCATGCTGCCAGATTTAACAATGGTTCTGGGACACGGTAGCAAGATTCAGGGTCCCCTGTTTCGCTTGTTAGGGTAATTGGGGATTTATTGTATATAGCCGTCATATGTGATTTGTATGAGTGACTGTAGAACTAGAACACAAGAAGACACAGGGGCAAGAATATTCCGTCCTGGAACCAAATATTTCGGAAAAATACACCAGTATCTTCCAAGCTGAGATTCATGCAAACGAGAGATGTACTCAACTCAACATGAATAAAGGGTACAAAAACAAGGACATAGCTGTTCTTTTAGAGGATCTTGTATCCAGCAGGTCAATAATCTATTTTCATCGTTACGGACATAGCTGTTATGTCAGATAGCCAAGCAGCCATCAAAGCACTAAGCTCAAATACCATTAGTTCAAAGATGGTGCTGAACTGCAAAACCAAATTAAACATGGTACGCACAACGAAGTCAGCCTCTGCTGCCCAGAAAATATGGGAGTATAAGGCAACGAGAAAGCGGACACCTTTGCAAGGAAAGGAGCTGCTAGGACAGGATGACAGGACAACGTCCTTCTGTGGCATAGGAACCATTTCAATATGTACCTCGACAGAAGGATAAAAAGAAAATGAAGGAACTCACTCATTGGACATAAACAATTCAAGAACCTCCTAACAAATTTTGGAAGGTTGGTGTTGAACTACAAAACCTAACTAACTACTATTAGGTAACAATTAGGTATTAGGTAATTTGACGACAACTTCACTAAATTACATCCCGTTGGGGTTAATTTGTCGAAATAAACTCGGCCTCCCTAAAGACAACAGGTTTTAACCTCATAAAACCGTCTTTACCAAACAATATAGTTAATTGGATTCAAGAAAATAATTATTATATATTTTTGTGTTTAAATGGTTAAAGTGGTCTTACTAGTCCAACAATTGAGCATACTAGCTATCAAAGGCTAAGCTCAAAAATCATTAGTTTAAAGATTTTGTTGAACTACAAAACCTAACTAACTACTATTAGGTATACAGACCAAAGGCAGCCTCTGCTGGGTCCCAGGACATGTGGGAGAAGAAGGTAACGAGAAAAAGGACACCCTTGCAAGTAAAATAGCTGTTATAACGCTGAAAGGACCCAAACCCTTCAGTGGCATAGGAACAGAAGGATTAAAAGAAAATGGTGGAACAATGGAACTCATTTATTGGACACAAACAATCCAAAAACCGCCTAACAAATTTAGGAAGGAAAGAAGTAATAGGGTATATCAAAGCAAGCAGGAAAAAACTGCGAATACTAACAGGACACTGCAAATTAAATGGACATTTAAAGAAGATTGGTGTAATATATTTTAATGGGTTTTTAATATGGATTTTTCAAATATGAATTTTTTTGCATCTGACAGTATCGGATCGTAAGTGAAAAGTCCGTGCATCTTTAAAAGTGGGCTTTATCAAAAATAGGTGATGGATCGGGTCCTTCTGTGGCATAGGAACCCTTTCAATGTGTACCTCGACAGAAGGATCAAAAGAAAATGAAGGAACAAGGAACCCACTCATTGGAGATAAACAATTCAAGAACCTCCTAACAAATTTCGGAAGAAATGAAATTACAGCTCCTGGAGGAGAATCCTATCCTAATAGGATTCTTAACAGGAAACTGCCGCAGGAGGAACTGTTTTGGGATGTACAATGTGCCCATAGAAGAGATTCAACCGTTGAAACTAGGCTTATTAATCAAGTTTCTTGATAAAATAGGACTCTCCGGTGTGCTTTAGGCATAGAACGGGGATACAATAGCTCTTAAATAGCGCAGTATATTACACCCCGACTACATCTACATCTCCATCTCTCTACATGAGTGACTGTATTTATTAGAGTGAATGGGGAGGGGCTGATGAGCATCCCCATCGCCCGTCGATTTGTGTACGTGACTTGGGTCGATGGCGGAATATTTATAAAAGTACCGCATCGACCCCAATTGGATTAGTTTGTTATTGTATGCAGATCGATGGAGGAATATTGAGTACTCCATCTACCAAATAGACTGATGCAATGTATACAGGTGTGAATGTATTTATTTGTGTGAATGCGTGCTATAATATTTTGCATGCGCTAGGAGATGAAATGAACAAGCTGTCCGGATGCTTCTTAAAAAAATATGTTATTAATAATTAATTATTATATTAATTGTCATTCGTATTTTAGGCTTGTAAAAAAAGCCGGTTCCGGTTCCTTCGTGTGTTTTGGAACCATCTGTATATTATCATTGTGTCTGATGTCCTCCTGAATTCTTCTTCTGCTCTGTAGCGGTTCTAAGAACTTTACAGAATGTTGTAAAGAGCGTTTCTGAGATCTTGTAATCAGTCCATAATGTATTTTCCATTAAACGCTTGTATTATTGTTTAAAATGAATAATGTGGACACAGCTGTGGCCCTCGCGTTAATTGTTTTAAAAGGTGTAATAATTAACCCCATGAGTCGGTTTAACGCATAGAACATTGCTTCCGTTTCTACAAAATGAGGAAAGTTATAACGTCAGTATGTACGAGACACAATAAAGAGAAGTGGACTTAATGCCAACTTGTGAAAGGAAGAAGTTATTAAGAGAAGTTCGGGGGTAGGAGGGAGGCTCTAGAAGTCGGATTGAGGGGGAAACGTGAAGTGTTCCGCCCTAAATGGGAGTCGCTACCTTCTAAATTTAATTAAAACTAACAATTTGGACTTGTTAAATAATTCGTTTGTACTTTTGTACAAGGGCGTGTCCCCCTGGGTAATTTTGATTTGGCCTGTGGCCCAGACGATTATCCTTAAGAGATAAATTAGACGAAAAGAGTCGCTGTTATATGAAGGTTTAAAGGATAAAAGAGTGGGAGCTTTTTTTCTCTCCTAGGGCAGGCAGAACTGTCCCTTTTAGACCGTGGCTTGACGTTTATAGAGAAGGATATCTCTGAGCCGGAGCCGATTAGGATTTGTTCTGCCTCCTCGGCCGGAAATTATTCCCCCGGGAAAGGGCTGCCGAGCCTTTGGAACGAGGGCTCCATCGTCCTGTGTTTCCGTCGGCCATGTTGCGGTTGAGGGCTGATGTCCGGCGATTATCACCATGATTGCCCTAGCGGCTCCGAGTTACTCGTTCCGTCACACTCCACTATTGCCAACTCTCGTCCCAAAAAGGCATGAAAAACCTGGAAAATTTGCTAACAAATAGAAACAACAGATTGCCTTTATCATAATAAATATTAATAAATTACAAGAGAACATTTTAATATTAAACATAAATCATGATATATTGTATTTAGTGACCGTTAATTAATGATTATTTAGAGATCATGAGATGTAGGTTTAACAAAAACATTTTCTTTATCGTGCCAAAGTTTCGATCAACATTGAAATCAACTTCAAGGCCTGGGATTTATTAATTATACATTAAATTATACAAATACATATAACATATGAATATAAATTTATACATGGTCAGTGTAGATGATTTCGCAGGTAAATCAGTGAATTTTGTCGGATTCAAATTGATGTGTGCTAACCGACACGCTGACAGCCACCAGTATCACACCCCACAAGCTTTACTTTATTTTAATTAACACACCAATCTCTAGTCATTCATTAAAAAATTGCATATTTTAATTTTTTAATAATTTTCGTAGGTGGTCTCTTTCTGTAAAGAAAATTGGTATCAAAGCTAAAAACAAAAACAAAATAAATAAAAATTCTGGTCTGTCGGAAAAAGTCTGTCAGTTTAACATTGTATTTCTGTGAGTTTTCTCGTGTGTATGTACTTTTTGACATATTAAACCTCGGATATTTCAGCAATATATTTAAGTAAACTGACTGCAGTGTCTATATTGTTTATTATGTAAATAGAGATTTATGATTATTTAGAATAAAACATTTTCTTTATCGTGCCAACGTTTCAATCTTTATTGAGATCATCTTAAGGCCTGGGATTTATAAACATTGTACAAATTATAAAAATACATACAAGATATGATTACGAATTTGTCCTATGATGTACACAATATAGAAATTTTAGCTTTAATCAAAATATTTGTACTCACTAAAAATGCGTGTTTTCTGTCTAGATGTGTCATTACTGTGTGTTGTTTGAGAGTATTAGTGAGAATTTTTTATACATGTTTATAATACATACATAAAAAATTAATATTTCACTAACACTCTCAATACGACTGACAACAGTGCCATATCTAAACAGAAAACACACACTTTGTGTTAGTACAAATACTTTATAAAACCTAAAATTTCAATTGCCTATGACACGAATTAAACACATTTCTCTCTTCTGATAACTTTAAAATAGCCTTCAAAAACTATAAAAATATTCACATCATTTTTTCCAAAATTAAAAGTCCCACACTTGTATATAAATAAGTCTACTGTTATTTACAAAATCAATTGTATAAATTGTCCCGCAACTTACATTGGAATTTCATCCCACTATCTGGATATCGATGATTGCAGAAAACTCAAGCAAAATCCTACAACACTGACTAATCACCTTTTTGAACAGCAATACAATTTCGATTTAAAGAATCCAAAACAATTAAACACAGAACGAAACAAACATAAACATAACATTTTGGAAATGGTTTACATCACCAGAGATAAACACAGCATCAATTACAGAACAGACACCTGTAAACTCAGCCGCAGCTGCGCTAGTATCATAATTCAAATTCAATATCAATAATAAACATACAATACAAAATATACAATAATCATTACATCATTCCACATATCAAACCAATGTACACAGTCTAAATCTTTAACAATTTACTTTTCTTTCATTAATAATCACGTCTATAATAATCCAGAATGTCTAAGCAGACCCGAACGACAAATCATTACGCCTTTTTTTCATCGTCGGTCCCTTTCACCTCAAAGAAGCTGGCACCTCCTATAAAAACGAATTTCTATCCCTACTTCCTTCCTCACTCCTTTAAAATCAAACAATCTGAAAAATAAACATTAATATCTTACTAACAGTCCCATCAAGACACACAACAGAGACATATCTACTCAGAAAACACACACTTTGAGTGAGTACAAATACATTGATTAAATCTAAAATTTCTATATTGTATACATCATTGTAAACATTCATAATCATATCTTATATGTATTTATATAATTTAAACAATGTTTATATATTCCAGGCCTTAAGTTGGTCTCAATAAAGATAGAAACGTTGGCCCAATAAAGAAAATGTTTTTGTAAACCTACATCACCTAGACTGCATCTCTCGATCTAATCATCTTAAATAATCATTAAGTAAAGGTCACTAAATACTACATATTATTACTTGTTTAAATATTATTCCATCCGCTGTGACAGTTTTATTTACCAAATCGAAATGATTACTTTTCTTAAACAATAAAATTTTTTGTTAACAAAATAATATTTTAATATTGAGAAATGTATAAACGAAATGAACGGCGCTGGCGAACAACACTTCCGCAATGTCGGCCGGCATTGCAGGTTTAGCCTATTCAACAAGTTTTTAACAACTCACGTAATACGTTGTGCAATGTTTAAATAATATCCAATCATATGACAATTTCAAAAACAAAAGCTAATTATAATAATATCTTGAATCAAATGTAATATCAATAACATACATGTAACACACAAAACATATAATACAACATACCACACATAGAACTTTTCTACTTAGTCTATATCCCCAACAATTTATCTCGCCTTTCATCTATAATAATCCTGCGGTTATTTCCACCTCAAAGTAGCCGACTCTTCATACAAAAATTAATTCCCCACTCCTTCAAAATCAAAAATATATAAACAAAAACATTAATAACTCACTAATCTCTCAACCGACACATAACAATGACACAACTACACAGAAAACACGCATTTTAAGTGAGTACAAATACTTTGATTAAAGCTAAAATTTCAATATTGTGTACATCATTGTAAAAATTCATAATCATATCTTATATGTATTTATATAATTTAAACAATGCTTATATATTCCAGGCCTTAAGTTGGTCTCAATAAAGATTGAAAGAAAGAAAGTCATAAAGAAAATATTTTTCTGAACCTAGTCCACACCAGGACGCATCTCACGATCTCTAAATAATCCTAAATTGCTATATAAATAATCAGCAATATGGACTCTGTAGACAGTTTATTTAAAAATATTGCTGAAATTGCTGTGGTTTAATATGTCAAAAAAGTACATACACACGAGAAAACTCTCAGAACTACAACGTTAAACGATAAAATGTCTAAACGCGTCTGATAGACCAGATTTTTTTTTTAGTTTTGATCCCAATTTCCTTTACAGAATGAGAGGACCTATGAAAATCTTGTAAAAATTAAAGTATGCAATTTTTTAAACAATGACTAGAGATTGGTATGTTAATTGAAATAAAATAAAGCTTGTGGGGGTGTGATGCTGATGGTTGTAGGCGTGTCGGTTAGCACACATCAATAGTGCGACAAATCTCACTGATTTACTCGCTCAATTTTCTACGCGCCCATCAAAAATAACCTGATTTTTACACGAAAAAATGTCCAAATTTGAAAATGCATATTTTCTCAGTCTTTTTATTCGCACATCTGCATTAGGTCTCATTTTTTAGAAAACTTTACGCTGAACAAGATGACTTGTTAAATGTTTTCTTAGCTTCCATCATTCATCACTAAATCAAAAAATTCGGAAACAAGTTAATTTTTGCACTTTTTACGAAAACTTGAAATTGAGCTGTGGAGCGAGATGGAAATTGGTCCTTGGAGCGGAGCCCTAAAGCAATCGATAGGAAATTTTAATAAGCTTTGAATTAATGACCCTCCACTTTGCCCGATTGCTCAACAGTTGTCGAATTATTCGCGATTTTTCAGCAAAAAACGTGGTTTTTACGTGCTTATGGAAAAAAGCGATTACTCTCTTCCCCGTTTTTCAAGAAAGCATAAATTTTGAACGGTCTTGTTTAGCAAATTTTTCACTTTTACGCAAGAAGTAAAGAGGGAAGTGATTCTTTTTTTCTTATTTTGACCTTTTGGGATGCGGCATGCTCCTGCTGTCGATAACCACTTTTTTACCTCATCATGGGAATTTAACTTTTCTTTCCCATTTCACAGGTGTTGTGGCAGTAGGCTATCAATGACGTTTTTCCACGAACACGTAAAAAATCACATTAGCAGTGTATCACGAACCTCTGAGTTTTGAATTAGTTCTTCTCCTGAGTAAATACCACTCCATATAATTTTTTTTCTTCATTTGTTCTAATTTTTGAGAAGAATGGATATTCCTTTATCCACATTCGAACAAACCAGATTAAACGTGTTTATTTAGACTTCTAGAGTAGTCGACGCCATTTCATTATTGGTGTTTTTAAATTATACGCATTACTTGTTTTTAATTATGCGGGGTCATGCTCTCCAGAAACATAAACTTTTTTTCTTAACGACCCGCTGGTCTGTGCAAGTATCGTGTCACACGAAAAGTTATTTTCTTCTTTTTCTTTTTCCTCTCTCTTATACTCTCACACGTGCTCGAACTCTTTCTCAGATACTCTATTCTCCGTTTTCCATGCTACTTTTTTCTGGTTCGTCTTTCTCTCTCTCTCTCTCTCTCCCACACTCTCTCTCTCTCTTTCTCTCTTTCTCTCTCTTTCTCTCTCTTTCTCTCTCTCTCTCTCTCTCTCTATATATATATATATATATATATATATATATATATCCGCCAAGCCATGCCCAGGGCATCCAATCCTCCCTATTAATATTTCTCAGTCGAATTGTCCAAATTCCTAAACTACCTTGAACTTCACTGTCCATAAGGACCTAAACAGTTTGTCAATAAAGTGATCCGATCCCGCTTTGAAAAGTTCCGCGTCAAACCCCACTGCCCGAGCTTTGTCAGTGCTTTTCCATCCAGTGAATCTTAAATGTACTCTAGAATCCTTGAACCTTCTTAATCCTTCATACTGAATGCCAGTATTGGCTGCGTTCTGTTCAACTTTTGCGGCTTCTTCTAGTAGATGGCTCTTCTTTTTCCATTCTTAATCAAAAGCTCTGGCTTGCTGGAAGTTGGAAAAAACGAAGCTTTTTATACTGCGGGCGATTGCGAAATCCTCACGGCATATACTCTTCATAGTTGCGCATTATAAACCATACGCTCTCCCGAAAAGTGTCCTATTTGTAAAACACATATATCAGCATGACGATTGGCCCTAAGCGAATAATCTTGTTTGGAAAGCATATCAAGTACCTCGTTGGTCCGTTCAATCTTGAACTGATATCAGGAGAGTTGGAATTTTTCTAAAAAAATCTTAAAAATCGTTTTTGTCCACAATCCTAAAAAGGGTTTTGTATCAATAATATCAACAATATATTGTAAATTAGGTTGAGCCTATGTGTGTCTCTATGTGGTTGGTGGTGGTCAAAGGCCCTCTGATCGCGTAAGCAGATTACTGGAGAGTTTGGACCTTTCTATAAACCTTGTAAATGGTTTTATTCGAACTCCCAAAACGGGATTTGTATCAAAAATGTCAGAAATATTTTGCGAAATAGGTAGAGCTTTTAGGTGTCTCCTGGTTGGTGGTGGTTAAAGGCCCTCTGATCGCGTAAGCAGATTACTGGAGAGTTTGGACCTTTCCATAAACCTTGTACATGGTTTTGTTCGAACTCCCAAAACGGGATTTGTATCAAAAATGTCAGAAATATATTGCGAAATAGGTTGAGCTTTTAGGTGTTTCCTGGTTGCTGATAGCCAATGGCTCCCTGGGTGCAATAACAGATCCCTAGAGAGTTTTGACGTTTCCATAAAGCTTTGAAATGTTTTATCCACACTCCCAAAAATGGTTTTGTACCAAAATGCCGGAAATATATTGTGATCTAGGTTGAGCTTTCGGGTGTCTCATGGTTGGTGATGGCCAAAGGCTTTCTGGGTGCGATAACAGATCCCTGGAGAGTTTTGGTCTTTCCATAAAACTTGTAAATGGTTTTATCCACATTCCCAAAAACGGCTTTTTATCAAAAATCAAAATATATTGCGAACTAGGTTGATCCTTTCGTGTGAAAGAACTACTTACTTTTAAGATATGGATATGAATAAAAATAAAGATAATGTTTTTCTAAATCTAGGTCACACCAGACCGCATCTCACGATCTCTAAATAACTATCCATAGTGTCAGTTTGCGAGTGGGGAAAAATGATTATTGATATTTAACGGCTATAAAAAAAAATTAAAATCTATCTACCTAGCTCTACGTCTTTCTAACTTTTTTTCTTGTGTATCAGCATGTTCCTTTTTATTTATAGAGGCATAGAGGTCTAAAACGAAAATAGTGTAATTTCAATAAAGACGAAAATATTCCATCAGCCAGACGGAATCCAGGTTCGAGGCCGGAGAAATAAACGTTTTCGGTAAAAAGGCATCGATGGAAAAACGACACCGATGAATATTTGATCTGAAAGAGCTGAGAATGTTTATCCACCTAATTAAAATATTCATGATGAAACTGAGTTTAATGGCCAAAATCGCATTACCATGCGATCCACATCATTATGTCATTGAATATATTATATCACTGACATCATTGTAATTCAAGAAGCATTTTAAGGATTGAATCTCTAATTTAAGCCTTTATGATTGAGCTTCTGACACGTTGATAAATAGGATAGTTTACTATTTGCTACGGCCACTGCCCTAGAAAAAAATAAGAAGAAAAAATGGCGTGAAAAGTTAATAAATAAAATAATTTTCTGAAAAAATTCGAAAGATAAATATATAAAAAAAATATATATAGGGTGTTCGGCTACTCGTGTTACAAATTTTGCCCGTAGATTCTACAAAAACTTGTAATAAACTATGGTCCGAATCTCAGCAGTTTCGGAGTTATTTTCACTTTTCCTGATTTTTTAAGATTTCACGACCTTTTTTAAAAAAAAATGATAACTCCAAAACTAAAAGGTTTTAGACAAATCCGTTGATACCATTGAAAACTACGGTAAATTTCCAATAAGATGGGATTAATACTAAACTTAAACATTCGTGAAATAGGTGTTTTAGTAGTGAGAACTTAGAAAAAAATTTCAATGTTGAAAAACTTACTGTACTGATTGTAAACTAATATTTCCAAACCTAGAAACCAGTAAATTTCAGAAAACGTACTCCATTTGATATCTTTTTTACTGGTGTAATTTTTTAAATTACTTTTTTCAAAGATGAAGAAATTGATGAAGGTAAGGAAAAAACCGTGGCTGATGAATTGGTAAAGTGAAAAATTTAAAAAAACTTAAAAAAATTTTAAATTAATTTAGTAAACTTTTTTAATTTTGTTTCAAAATCGAAGTGTTTACTTATTTAACAACACGACTGCAACTTTGATTAAAGATTTATTGTATTATTATTCTCCGGAATAAAAGACATTTAAGATTCGTTTTTAAAACGTTTTTAGTAATCTATGTGATATCGGGTTAACACTATGGCTACTTTTTCTAATAAAGAATGCGCTGCTATCCAGCTTATGTACAGGTTTTGCGGGTTTAATATGACCGGCAGTATGTCGAAAATACATTGCAGTGGATGGAGAGCATTTCGAATCAAAATTAAAAAATGTTCAATAAATTTATTCAAAATTTTCTGGTTTTTTTATTTTTTTAGTATTATTAATCTTTTCACCTTACCAATCTTTCAACCAGTTTTTTCTTTTCCTTCATTAATTTCTTTATCTTTGAAAAAATTAATTAAAAAAGCAATTGCACCAATGAAAAGGACATTAAATGCAGTAAGTTTCTTTAAATTTACTGGCCTCGAGGTTTCGAAATAGTAGTTTACAATAGTAATGTTTTCAGCTTAAAAAAAAAATATTTTTCAGAGTTCTCCCTAGCAAAACGATTTTTTTACGAAGATTTACAAGTTTAAAATTGATCACATCTTATTGGACATTAACGTAGTTTTCAATGATATCAACCGATTTGTCCAAAACCTTTTAGTTTTGGAATTATCATTGTTTATTTGAAGCAAGGTCGTGAAATCTTAAAAAATCAGGAAAAGTGCAGTAACTCCGAACCTGTTAAGATTCGGATCATAGTTAATTAGGACTTTTTGGGTCCTTTTTGAATGTAAAATCTACTGGAAAAGTATGTAACACGAGTAGCCGAACACTCTGTATACTCAATCCATTACAGTTCATGATCCGATCGGCCAATTAACTTTTTTCAATTAATTAATATTTATGAAAGGCATTGGTTGAGATAAAAAAGTCAGTGTCACGAGTGGATCGAAGTCACGATAGCTCAAGTGGGTTCGAATCCTGCTCGTGACACTGACTTTTTTATCTCAACCAATACCTTTCATAAATATTAATTAATGGAAAAAAGTTAATTAGTCAATCGGACCACAAACTGGAATGGATTTAATAATTAAACTGAAGTATTTCTTAAATATTAATTAATTGAAAAAAACTCTGTATACTGTTGTTTTTAACCGCTATCATATTTTACTTTTAATATTGTAAGGAGTAAGTTATACATTGTTATCTGAGAATTATTGTGTTACATATTATTTCTTAATTATAAACCTTGTAATTACTTGTAGAGCTCTGATGAAGACCTCAATAAAGGTTGAAAGCTTGGCCTAAGTAACAAAACTTACTTTTTTGATGACCGCATCCATGATATGTAACTTGCTGATGTATCTTATTGTGTATGTGTTCTGTTGCAGGCGAGATGAGTTTCTTCTCGTCGCTCCAACAGATGGTGAGCAGCGGAGTGGCGAACCTGAGCCTTTCGCCGAAACGCCATTCGATTTCGAAAGAGTCGGGAGGAAGCGGGCCGCCGCCCCCGGTTGGAGCGAACGAAGCTCGTTCCGCCTCCATTCCCGGCTTCCCCCGGCTCATACCGCCCCATCCGGCGGCCGCCCCCGTCCGGAGGAAGACGATAGACCAATCGTCGACAAGGCGATCTTTCAAAGGGAACCAGGAACCTCCCGGGTCGAGGCAGCCGCTCGTCTTCTGCAGAAGGAGGCTCTCATGGCCGGAAGTCGACCTCCAAGCGACCTCTGGGTATGCTATAAAAATGATTGATCCTTTAACCGTCGTACACAAAAAACCTAAAATTAAACAAATCCTATCTTTTTTTCATTTATTATCAAATAAAAAATTATAAATATACATACACAATTAAATTATTATACTCAGGGTTACCATCGTTGGGAAAAAACATATTCGACAATAGAAAAGTAGTTAGTTCGTGTAATTATTTTTATGTATCCGTTGAACTGTTAATTTACTTCCGGATTGTGTGTACGCGTCCCACAAATGCTAAAAATCAAACCAGTGAGAAGTTTTGATTGGAATCCTATCATCAAAATTGAGTTTTTTCAAAGTTCTACTATAACCAATATCAAAAAATGAAAAATAGCGAGAAAGAAAGAGAAAGGTAGAAAGAGAGAGAGAGAAAGAAATGTATAGATACATAAATGGGTAAAAAGTTGGCGAGAAAGAAGAGAAGAATGAGTTAGATATACAAATAAATATGAATATACAAAATGATGGAAAATAGTACAGAGAAAAATAGGAATTGATAGGCTGGTAGATAGATGATCGTTAGATAGATAGAAAGAATGGCAGAAAGAAGGAGAGGGAGAAAGAAAAAGAGAAACAGACAGACAGACAAACAGGGATAAAGACACATAGGAAGAGGGGAGAAACTGAGAGAGACAAACAGATATAAAAACAGACGAATAGACAAAGAGAGAGTACAAAAGAGAGAGAGAGAAGAAGAACAACTTAGACAGACAGACAAAGAAACAGAAAAACAGATTGTCAGAGAGAGAGGGAAAAAAAGAAAGAGTGAGAGAGAGAAATGCATAAATACTAAATAGATGGATAGAAAGATGAAGAGAACGAGAAAGAGGAGAAGAAAGAGTTAGACAAAGAAAGAGAGAGAGAGATAGTGAGCGAGAGAGAGAGAGAGAGAGAGAGAGAGAGAGAGAGAGAGAGAGAGAGAGAGAGGGAGAGAGGGAGAGAAAAAGTGAGTGAGTGAGTGAAAGATATACCCAGAGAGTACGAGATACAGAGAGACATAGAGAGAGAAAGACAGACATACAGAGAGAGAATAGGCAAACGAAGAGTAAGAGAAAGACTAGTTATGGCAAAAGAACATAATATTAGAGATCAGAAGAAAGTGCTGTAAGAGAAAAAATAAATGAGAGAGAGAGAATGAGGCAGACGTCAATGTATTGGAGAAAAAGATAAGTTAAAACAGACAGAAAAATATAAAAAAACTGCACATAAATAGTATAAATTCAATTTCTTTGGTATATTAGCAGGAACTAGACAACCATCAAAAGAAGAGTAAAAAAATATATCATATAAAAGTAATTATAGAATAGAAGGAAATATAGATCGACGAAGATCTGTAGATAGAGAATTGAATTGAATGGAATATTTTACTTATAAAAACTGGCAAATTTAAATCTCCTAGATCTTTTTTATATTTAACATGCATTCGTATGTTCAAATAAAGATTACTTACTTTTTTTACCGTCTAGGTATATTTTTAAATATTATTAATGTTGTACAGAGTATGATTGAACATAAAGATAGAGATAAATAGATAAAGAGAGGGAACACAAGAGAGAGAAAGAGAAAAAGAGAAAGAGAGAGACACAGTGATAGTGAGAAAGAAAGAAAGAAAGTGAATTTGGAAAATGTATAAGCAACGAAAAAGTCATTTTTGCAAATGCCCACCTCCGTCTTGATAAATGTTTTCCAATTATGTTGAAAAGAAACGGAAAACTAGACTATAGAATACGGTCCAACTCACTGTAGTACATATTTATGCATATAAACTCGGCCAAGATAAATAATGTGTAGAGAATAACAAAAGAATCTTTTGCAAAAAGGATATCGTGTTCAGCCATAAATCGATATAGTTGAAATGGGTGTGCCTCTCCTGTACCCCGGCTTTTCAAAACATCAGAACCCAAAGCACAACTTCACCTTGTAGTTAGCCAAGTTACGGTTGTAGTATTGTAATGAGGAAGTATCGGGGCTCGGAGGAAGGAAAAAATACGACAAAAAGGGACGGCTAACGTTGAAACACGGTTATTTTGAAACAGGAAAAAATTGGACAAACCATATTTTTGAAGAAATTGCAATATTTACTGATTATTAATGTTTATTTAACAAAAATCTGTTTTTTCCTCATTTATTTGTATCTACAACTGTAGATGTATTATATACAATCAACAGATTTGATCATTTATGTTTGTGGCATTACGGGCGTTACAGACAAACTACCTATTGGCAGCCACCCTGGATTAATAAAATGATATTGGTCGTTTAAGAGGTCTCTTATCTTTATTCTTTTCAAACGTATAGGTGATAATTGTGGGGATCGTATTCGTGTGTTATGTGATTTTTTAATTTACTATTTACTAATAAAACGTCTGTAATATATTTTGATGGATGAAAAAACTGAAAACGCAGCGGTTAAGGCGTTGACACAGCTCTTCACTGTAAGGTTAAGTTCCGGTGTTCGAATCCAGCGGCTCTGCATTCGAACACGACATACTTAAAAAAAAATTTCAAAAACCCCGGAAACCTGAGGGTAATAACCCTCGTTAAAAAAAACTTGAATTGCACGGCGCTAGTGTCCAATACATACGCAATACAGAAAAGCGTTGCTGGTTTAGCCTATTCAAATTCTTTAAGGCCGTGGAAAAATGTAATTCTTATTAGTTAATAAATTATTTATTATTCTATTGAGGTTATAATGGGTGTGTCGGTGATCTCAGCGGGTTAGGGGCACGCGCTCATTACTGAAGTAAAGGTCCCGGGTTCGAATGCAGGGCCGCGGATTACATAATTAGTAATTGTTTTTTGTTTGTTTGTTTTTTTTTTCAAAAACACCGAAGCCTCATATAACTTCTGCTGTTGCGAACCTTTGTAAAAAATAAAATAATAATAATAAAACAATATAAATAAAAGCAAAATAAATAAAAATAATTAATAAATGAAAATATTTTTTTTTAACATTCTGTAACATAACTTGGATATTCTTTGACAATTTAAAATCTGATTTCGCTGGCGTGTTCAGTAAAAATCTCTTGAAACAGTCAATATAACGGAATACGGCCTTACTTAAAATTTCAACGTTGTACTGGCTCTGAAGTATCCAGACGACAAATATCTTAAAAAACGATAAACTCTAAAACTAGACGTTTTTTACTTCATTTTTTTTATATCTACAACCATGTATTATATACTACCAGCAGATTGGATTTCAATTTACGTGTTTCAATTCATTACGTGCGTTATAGAAAAAGTGACCCATTGGCAGCCGTTCTGGATTAATAAAATGATATTAATCATTTAAGAGGTCTCTTATCCATATTCTTTTCAGACGTTTACGTGGTAATTGTGAGGAATCGTATTTGTGATTTTGTTATTTACTATGAAAACGTCAGTAATATGTTTTGATGATCAAAAAACGATTGGCATATGAAGATCTCTGCGAAGTGTGTTATTGTTTACGTAAAAAGGGGCAGAAACAATTAGTCTCAAAATTTTGGATTTTAAATCTTTTACTATTGGAATATTTGGCCGATCCATAACCTTTGGCAACTGTACATCTAAGTAGGTTTAAGTGGGTATATGTATGTCGAAAGTTTTTCTTTTAATGGTAATTTTGATTGTCGGTTGGGTAGGTAATAAAGCATTTTAAATTGTTTGTCGAGGTATGTTTTCTAGTGAGTCTTCTATCAAATGTAAGTCCTAAATAATTAACTTTGTCGGATTGAGGAACAGGTTCATTGTATAAGTATATGCTAGGACGCACGACGGAGTGTACAGGTTATTTGTTATGACTTTGAGGGGTTAAACTTTATTTTCCAAAGACTGCTACATTTTTCAATAGTTGATACATGGTTTTTTAACATAAATGAAGCTACTGTAGAACAGCGATTATTCGTTAATATGGCGGTAAGTGTAGTTTCATTTGTGGGCATATCAGAAGTAAAAATTGAGTACAACAGCGGAGCGATTATTCACCCTTGTGGCACACCTGCAAGCATTTCTTCCATCTCAGAAGTCTCAGACCCTGGTTTACAGTGAAAAATCTCTCCTTAAGGTATGATTGTATAATAAGATAATAGGCCTGGGGTAAAAATCATTTTAATTTGTATAATAATTCCTCATCCATACTTTGTCGAAAGCCTCTGTGCGAACAATTTCTGCTCGAGACATGAGCCAATGAAATCTGTATCTCTGTGATGTTGATGAGTAGTGGAATGACAGATTTGAAATCAAAATTGATGGTCTGGTAAGATGACTAAAATCTTAAATATGATAAATTAAATTATTTACTGTTTTTGTTTTATAGGTTTTTCTTTACTAGTCTGATTGACCTTAAAGTGGTGAGAGATGTGTTTTAAGAACAGTTTGCTTGTTTCTAAGACGGATTTATGATCAAGATATTTTCTTTTCAGAGCGTTTTACTCTTAGAAATGCCCATAAATAGCAAATTAAAAAAGATGTCCATTAGCCAGACCTAAAAACGACTCAGATCCAATTTGGTCTGAAGCCGTATCACTAACTTTTCATTAATGACCGACCTTGTTTTGTAATTGTACTTTACAAGGAGACGTTGAACGAAATTAGAACCGAAATTGCTTTATGGCTTCGCGGCTAAGAATTATTTTCTCAGGGGCTGAGAAAAACGATTTTGATATTATTAGATATTTTAATTGTAGTGATAGTTCAAAAGAAAATCTAACCATTTTTGGAAGTGATTCGGCCGATTTATGTTTTCGTTTTGTTCAAATATATCAGATATCGTTTGCCACTTGTTAAAAGTTTTAAGAAGACACTCAAAAACAGCAAATTCGCCCCGGGCTGGGCCGAGGGGGTGGATAAAATTGTAGAGGGAGAAAGTTTCCCGGTGGACAGTTTTATGTAGGGACTTGGGCCGTTGTCAGGACCGGCTTCGACCCGGTTTCAGGAGATAACGCAGCAGAGGAAAGATAGCCGCCCTCGTAAAACAATTCGTCTAAAAGAGAAAGCCGGAAAAAGTCCGTTTCAAAACCGTAGGCGGTTTTCTTTGAAACTGTTGAGAAAGTTCTGATCTTGTGATCTTCTGATATTACATGATACTGTGATATGTTTGTGAAAGATAAAGTACAGTTGCTATAGCGCGATTATAAAATAATAACTTCTCGATGTATATAATTTTTATTTAAAAACTTTACTTAAACTTTATTTTCCTAAATATTTAGGATGTGTAAGGTTCCATTGCATCTTTTTCCAGTACTTTTAAGAACTGGATATTCTATTTCGTCCTGTTTAGTGTAAAGCTCAATGTATAAAAAATATACGATTGTTTTTTCACTAAGAATTCACAGATTTTTTGTTCATGGTTGATAGGGTATATTATCAAAAATATTCTTTTTAATCTTCTTTCTCACTTAAAATACTTCTTCTTCAGAATTCTCTTTGTTTTTGGAATAAACTGTATCGCGGAGATATATCGGATAATCTTAGCCGTACATTCGAGACGACGAAGTTCTCAAGATGAAGGATCGCGCGAAGCATTTGAAGTCCCACTTTTGTGGAAGATAATCCACAAGCGGTTTGCGTACGAATTCAGTCTAAAGCCCACGTGTAATTTATCACCATGAGAATTTTGATGCCAGGATTAAAACGTCAGGACCGAACCGATGCCGTTTACAACCTTCACTCATTCCGCTTGACATTTCTCTCGAATAAGAAATTTTTACATGGCAAATTTTGCAGAAAAATAACAGTAAAAAGTAATTCTTTTGCGGTAGACACAGTTGTTACAGTTTATTTAATTCCCTTGAACCCCTTTTTGTTAATTATCAGCAAAGCTTTTTGAACTTGAGGCCTTTTTAGATGGACCGGCTTAATTTCTCTTTAACCAAGGACGCTATCAATAAATATAAAAATATTTTTTAGCCTAGTTTCAAATTTTTACCTTTTTTGGAGAAAAATTATTCAGGTTGTCTCAGGCCCAGTTCAACTTCAAAATTTCAAATACGACCGTATACATTCTGAAACATCATTTTACAGTATTTTTTATGCTGAAAATAATAGTGCAATCGGATTTTAAAGTTATGCCAAAAAATATGAAACGCCCTTTAATATGATGTGTCATTTTATGCACATCATTTGAAAAGACTTTTTTTAAGCAAAAACTATGGTGCAATCAGATTTTAAATTGGCGGAAAAAAATCATTTGGGTTGGTATTTATTATTCATATTTCATGTTCCAACTGGCTGCAATTTCGTACAGGTACAAAGATTTGCTCTTTTTAACCACTCTTCACCGTGCTCAGAGCGATAGAGTCAGGGGAGATGGAGGTTGCTGGGTTATGATTGTCTAGACAGTGTTTTTTAACCTCCCCCCCCCCAGAAGATAGTCATCAACTCGCTGTTGATCGGAAAATTGTGCTCTTTGGTTCATTTTGAACAGAATACCGAATGTAACGAATTGGCACTCTTGTAAAATTTATTTATGTTCAGGAATTAAGATTTGCTCTCATAATGCGAGTTTGACAAACAATTACAGAATCTAAACTATAAAGGCAATTAGTGTGTACTTTAGTGAAAAAGCAAATTGTTGGAAACAAACGAAATTCGTTTTTTCAAACTTTTTGCCATAACATTGTCATTTTTTGATCAATTTAAAATCTGATTGCACCAGTGTTTTCAGCGTAAAAAATTATTTAAAATGACGTGTCACAATATATAGGGTGGTATTTGAAATTTTGGAGTTGAACTGGGCCTGAGATATCCTGTATAGTTTTTCTCCAAAAAAAGAAAAAATTTGCAACTGAACTAAAAAATATTAAGCACCTTTTCTATAGTGTCATTGGTCAAACAGAAAGTCAGTCAGGCTATCTAAAAAGGACACCCTGTATATATTTCTAGTTTTCGTAAATATTTTAACTATTCTATTTAGGAAGGAATATACTTATAATTTACCGCTACTTCTGGGTTTCCTTTCTTTACAAGTGGAAACAGAATTGACTATATGAGGGGAAACTTTTACCGTTAAAAATTTGGTTAAACAAAGTTATTATCTGTCCCTACAAAATCGGCTGTGAGTTTTGAAAAAAAAAAACATTCATACGGGATCTATTCCCAGGGTTTTGTCTGTTCTAGCTTTTTCTTATTCTTGTTGTTCTAGCCTTTCATAATCAGAGTACCGAAGTCCCTGGGGAAGATCAGAGCGATACGGCTTAGAATTGTAAGTCCGGAGTACATTTCTAATTGTATTACTTGAAAAACCTAAAACCCATACAACATTGCGGAGATAGGAATGCGGATTTTCGCGAACACACAGTAAAATATTAAGCTCCTCGTCGAAATTCGCAGCAGGTTTCTTGGTAACACGAATAAACTTTTTTGTGGCTTTCTCTGAGGCGATTAGAAAATTTCTGATTGCACGACGCGCAATACGACCCCTATAAATAAAGCAGTCGTACACATCAGCTCTCTGTTGATCGGAAAAATGTGCTCTTCGGTTCATTTTGAATCGAATACTGAATGTAACGAATAGGCACTATTGTCAAATTTATTTACTTCCAGAAATTAAGATTTGCTCTCACAATGCGAGTTTGACAAAAAAAAATTACAGAATTTAAACAATAAAGGCAATTAATGTTCAGTTTAGTGAAGAAACAAATGATTGCAATTAACAACGAAACAAATGAAATGGGCTTTTTCAAATTTTTTGCCATAACTTTAAAATCCGATTGCACCATTGTTTTCAGCGTGAAAAACCCTATTAAATAATGTATCAGGATGTATACGGTCGTATATGAAAGTGTAGAACTAAACTTGAGGTGCCCTGTATAATTTTTCTCCAAAAAATGTAAAAATTTGTAACTAGACTAAAAAATATCAAAGACGTATTTTTGTTTTGTTTTTTTATAGCGTCATTGGTTCAAAAGAATTTCGGCCATGCCTTCTCATAATGACACCCTTTATACATAAGTAATTTTGTATTACAGTATCTTAAAAGTTTAATGTGTGGAATATAATTTCTTAAAAAACCGAAATAGCTATTTTACTAGATGATTTTCTTTCTCTACAGGTGGATTTTAACGCCGTTGTTAAAAATATATCAAATATATCTTACATCTGTGCAAGCCTTGGATAAATTGCAGCCAATATTCTGCGAGTCTCTTCGATTTCTCACCTCCTCGGGGCAATCGCTCCACAAAGGATTTATGGATGAACCTCCACGATTAAATTGGTTTCTTGGTCTTTCAAGCGGTTGTCCGTAGAATCTTTTATTCTCGTCGTGTCAGTTTGTATTTATTTTCTATGGATTTATTCCATATTTTCGGGAAAAAAATCTATATTTATTAAATACTGATCTGTTTTAATGTTCATCAATCAACAATTCATGAGTTATAAAAAAAGCGCAATTATTCTAACTAGACCATCTCAGGAATAAGTTGTGACGGAGGGCGCAAAACTCATTGTACATCCGTGATGAAGGAAGTTTCCTTTGTGCCCTACTTGAAACTCTTGAAAATTCGATCAAGACTACAGATTCCCTTTAGACTTTGTCCCGTGTGATACAGGGAAAAGTTAAAAATTCACACCGGTGCAGAACTTAATCACGAGAATTCATTTTTAAAAGCACTGAATATTCAATCAGCTTATAAAAGCTAGGGAGATAATGCAAAAGCTGAAAGACCACTTTTTTTACAAAAATCTCAACTTTGCTCTTTACACAAATAAACATTTAAGCCAAACTTTCCGAAACGGAACTTTTCAAGAAAAATAATAATATTCACTGTTATGAACGACAACTTTATGACAATTTATAAACTATTTTTTGTTAGGTAATAAATATAGAAGTCAAAGGACAGGAAAACCTGTTTTATTTGCTTTATGCAGATTTGGCCTTGCTCTAAGTGAGCTCTCACACAGCAAAAAGAAAACGTGAGACAGTACCCGTTGGGCCCAATAGCAAAAAAAGTTAGGTTTCCCAATCTCATCAAATAGTGATGTCAGATGCCAAAAAATAATAGCGGTGAATACTCGTCAAACCATATGGTGAGGGATGGAAAAAAAGAGGGACTTTACGACCCAAAAATAATGTTCATACAGTTTAGTTAAAGAAAGCTAACGGTGATATACAAGCAAAAAACAAAAGATGGAGTTTCATCCCTCGTCAAGCCTCTTTGAGATAAAGGGAAGAGAACGGTGATATCAAAAGCCAAAAACGAAAGATGGAGTAACACATCTTCTAACACCCTGGTGATGAACAATGACAGAACGGTGACCTATCACGTCGAAAAGGAAATAGGGGTGTCACAACATCTTCAAACTTCATGATGATGAATGATAACAGAGATCAATCACCTTACACGCCAAAAACAAAAAACGGGTGTGTCTTAACCCTCGTCAAACCCTATGAAGCTAGAAGGACGAGAACAGTGACGTCATACGCCAAGGACAATAGAGGGGTGTGTCTTTACCCTCGTCAAACCCCATGAAGCTGGAAGGACGTGAGCAATGACGTCACACGGTAAAAACAAAAGTGGATTTTGTTTTAACCCTCGTCAAACCCCATGAAGCTAGAAGGACGAGAACCGTGTCGTCATACGCCAAAAACAAAAGAGGGGTGTGTCTTTACCCTCGTCAAACCCCATGAAGCTGGAAGGACGTGAGCAATGACGTCACACGGTAAAAACAAAAGTGGATTTTGTTTTAACCCTCGTCTAACCCTATGAAGCTGGAAGGACGTGAGCAATGACGTCACACGGTAAAAAAAAAGTGGAGTTTGTTTTAACACTCGTCAAACCCCATGGAGCTAGAAGGACGAGAACCGTGACGTTACACGCCAAAAAAGAGAGTCTCACAACTTAGACATATATATAATCTGTGTGTTGTGTGAAATAGTTTCTTGTGGTCCTTTATTAAAAATATTTAATATCCACAATTTCATAAAATATTAGATGAGTCAGTCGGATTTCTATGTCCGGTTTTCATTTTTCACGGCTCCAACTTTTTCTGTATTCACAAAGTTCCGGGAGCGTTGTTGATCATTATAACTTCAGACCCGCTGACATTTAGTTTATGATGAATTTACAGAGCTCATTATTTCACGCCCCCTTTACCGTTGAAAAAAATAAAAATTCTCACTCATAATAAGTAACGGTTGGGCGCCTCAGTTTAATTTGAGACTTTATTCCGCCAAGACGGGGGGGGGAGAACTTGCTTTTTGAAAGCGTTTTGTAAAAGTGCCTCGTCTCAGATATAAATTGGGCTTAACTTCTACAAAAAGGGCTTAAGGAGAAACGCCTCAGTTGGGCCGAGGGCGGAGGCGAATCCAACCTTATTTCCTACTTATCTACCCTGAGAAGTGTGTCACTTTTAAAAAGCTGAACTGTGACCCAGAGATGACACGTACTCCGAACGTGACAAATTAATATAAAGAGAACAACAACAAAGAACACAATTGTTATCGAAAGAAAAATATCCAATCGCCAAAAACAAATTCATAAATTTTAAAAAAATAACCACCTAATTCATTCATAAAGCCAACACAAACGTGTTAGTATTTCCGTTGATACTCAGGTGTCGTAAATAAATCAAATTACACAGCATAATTAAAAGTTTTCCTGCTATGACAGTTTACGAAGAAAGTTGTTCATTAATGCTCTATAAACTCATGAAATTGAACCGTTAAACCCTCCCTAAGCGTAATAATAATATTAGGGGTAAGATAACAAGCTTAACAAACCATAATGTATATTATAAAAATAATACATTATCACTTTTGGAAACTTTGACAATCGACCTCTTGTTCTCTTTTCCTCTTTGCCTGGAGCGAAATGTACTTTTTAAATTTCACGACAAAAACTTCCTATAATCAAAACTAATATAATACATTAGTTTTTAAAAAAGAATACTTTTTCTTATAAAATGAAAAAAAGACAATTGATCGTTTTGGTTTAAAAAAGTTCAGATCAAGCAGGGAATATTTCATTAAAAAATCATAAAAATTACTTATTTAATTTTAATTACTTAATACATAGGTTATAAAACATACATATTATTTTTACACATTATCTCTCATCACGACACACAACAATAGCACATCTACATGGAAAACAAACACGTTGAGCCCCGAAGATGATCTCAATGAAGATCGAAACGTTAGCTCGATAAAGAAAATATTTTTCTAAAATCTCAACACCAGACCGCACCTCACGATCTACAAATAATCTTACACATTATATAAACTAACAAACGAGTAATGTTAATGTTAAATAAAAGTTGACAACGTAAGCATAATGAACAAGTTGCTTGTTGTTCTTGCCAAAATAACTCTCAAGTTAGCCGTTTTAATAATAGTCCAAGAGGCAGGGATTGGCGGATAAATAAATTTTAAACTAGCAGGCACATAAATATCCGAATTTTAGACTAACGTTTTTTTTAAATTTATTCAAATATTATATTATCTCTCAGAAAACAGCCGTCAGTATTTTAAAGTTTGGTTTTATCGCAACGTATGCACAAGGAAAGTAAAAGTAAATATACAAAAATATATGTTTTAAATGTAATCGTGTTGAACAGGCACAGGGTCACTTACTGGGCCTATCTCCACTCTTGGGTTTTTGTAATTAAAAGTAACGTTCTTGGTTTTTGTTTGGAAAACAATTATCCAAAATCCTTTATATTTCGTGGTCCGATTGACCAAATAACTTCTTTTAATTAATTAATCTTTATTAGGTAAGGTATTGGTTGAAATGAAAAGTTACTATCACGAGCGGGATTCGAACCCGCGACCTTAGGCTCAATGCACCGCTGCTCTAACCACTTGATCTCGTGACACGATAGCTCAAGTGGTTAGAGCAGCGGCGTATTGTGCCGAAGGTCGTGGGTTCGAATCCCGTTCGTGACACTAGCTTTTTCATTCCAATCAATACTTTAAATAAAGATTAATTTATCAAAAGCCTTTCTTGGACTCAATATGTTCCTTTTTTTCTGAAACTCAGTAATTTCTTTTTTTCTGCAACTCAGACTCTAGTTTTTTTTTCTTTCACAGAGACTTTCGGAGACAGCATCATCCTTTTTTCTGTTCTGACTCAGCGTCGTTGTTTATGTTCTGGGTCTCAGGATCTTTCTATTTTTCTCGAATCATTGTCGTTTTTCTGGAACTCAGGATCTAGTACTTTTTTGTTTAACTGAGCTTTTCTGTGTGTGTCTCAGCATGTTCTATTTTTTCTGAAATCGAGCATTGTCCTTTTTCTGGGTTTCAGCATCGTCTTTTTTTTTTTTTTTTTTTTTTTGCCTTTTTTCTGGAGACTTTTTTTTACTAAGCACTTTTTTCCGGGCCTAAGCATCTGCCATATTTCTGAAACCCAGCAGATGTCTCCTTTATTTTTCTGGAATTCAGCATCCAGTTGTTTTTTTGTTAAAACAAAGACAAACAAGAACAAAAAACTATTACAGTACATTTCACATAATCAAATACTTCAAAGATAAACTAAGCATTTACAGAAATTTATTACATGAGCATGACCCATATATGAACGGTCGCAAATCGGTTTGCTGTCAATGTATCTGGTAGCAAAAGCTACCACTGCTTTGAAAGTGAAATGCCGTGTTTCAGCCTGAATCAGAGAAAAATATAGAGATGCTGAGAGACAGAAAAAAACTCTGAGCTCATCTTTGAAGTATTTGATTGAGTCAATTAACTCTTTTCTTTCAAGAAAAGGCATACAAAAACAAAAATCTATTTCCTTACTTTCCATAAAATCAAATTCTTTAGGACGAACTCATCATCTTTCTTTTTCCGGAACTCAGCGTCGTCCTTTGTCCTGAAATTCAATATTTTCCTTTTTTCTAGGGCTCAGTATCTGCCTGCCCTGAATTCCAGCATCTTCTTTCTTTCTGGAACTGGATTTGTCCGAAAAAATAATCAAATAATAATCACATAATTATTCAGAAATCGTGAGATGCGGTCTAGTATGTTTCATTCAGGTGTTCCAAAAGCAATGCTTTAGTACATAAAAAACCAGCACCTTTATAAACTCGTTCATATTCTTTCGGTTCAGGACAAGACGACCTTTTGCATAACAACTTCCACGAATCAACCCGGTGATTGCATTATGGTGCTATGACAATACCGATTCGTTAAATGTTTATCCAGTCAGTTCCATAGTTACCTAGTTTATTGTTGTTAATTTCCCATGTACGTTAACTTAAATTATTGTAATAAATGGATAGGTACCGCTAAATATGTCGCATGTTGATTATGTATTGAATAAACTTTTAAATACTACTCTTCTATACAAATAAAGTTGTTTAATGTGAAAATAAAATTCAATCTGCCGTTTGGAAACAACAACATTCCTTTTGTTTAAAATAAAAATAAATGTGTGTGGGGTGGGCCCCAGTAAATAGTACAATTAACGTGTAATTATTTTTTCACATGCGAGGGACGTCCTTTTGATCATTTCTGCATGGTGAACTTTGAGAAGAAATAATTCAACTGATTGTTAAGTGCGGTCTTTATTTTTTCTATTAAACCGTCGCTGTTTTTATTTTTTTCCTTTAAATCCTTTTTTCTAAAGATTTGCTGGGGTTTGTATTAATTTTGTATTCAAGCGTGATTTTCTTAGTAACCTGTTGTTTTCTAATTTGTTGAAGTCGGGAGGAGAGGTCAAGCATGAGATAGTTTAGAAAAACACCTTTTTAATTTTTTTGCTGACGTTTCGACTTTTATTCGGGTCAACTTCAGTGCATAAAGTGTGGTGCTATTCTTATGACATATTGGTTTTGTGTTGTGGTTACCTATGTTATTAAGTTATGTGTTTGGTGCTGTGGTTTTATCGCACAACACTTTCCCACAAAACTAATATGACACCACACCTGTTCTGCCTGAAGATGACCGAATAAAGGTCGAAACATCGGCCAAAAATGAAAAAGCGGTTTGTCTAAACTAACTCATTCTCGACCGCTCCTCACGACTTCAACAAATTTTGCATTCAAGTTTAAAAAAATTATAATTGCCTCCTAAGGCAACACAGAAGAATACGTTAAGAATAACTATTATTAAATGCAATCGATTTCTTTCTTTTTTTTTAAATTTTTTATGTTCCGTGGCGCTTTTATCGTCTGATTAATAAATGGGAAATAAATAATAAATACTGTCAAAAGGTCTGACATAGATTAAAGATCACGACGGAGAAACTAATACGATAATAGTATCCCTTGTAAAATTATCGAATATAAAATAGAACTAAAAAATATAATATTTATATAATATATGTAATATATTTGTTTACTTAAAATATATTTTTCTAAAAGTTCAATTCACAAACGTCGGTCTTACTTATCTTCATTTTTATTTTTGCATCGCATTTTTTGTATTATAAAATCTTCATTGTGAAAACAATTCATTGGAACGTTTTTTGGTGTTTGTGTTTAATTGCAGAGTCCAGGAGACTGATGGCTCGTTTTTCGAAAGTTACACGGCCGTTTCATGGAAACTGGAAAACAGGAGGCTCATGCGGGTCCGCGAAGTCGACGGCGAAGAAGTCTGCCCACCGAGGCCGGATAACCTCCGGCACACGACCAGCCTCCATCCGAAAGAGGTCGGTAAACAAAAAAAATTACGGTAAATTAGCAAATTTGTTGTCAAACTTGATTTCTTTTGTCGTTATATCTTACCCAGTTGATATTAGTTTAAAAAGTCATGTAAAGTTTTCACAGTCTGTTTAATCATTAAAAGATAAATTTATATTAACCAGCGTGGAAGCATGTTTATCAGAATTTAATAAGATGGCAAACTTGTTCTAGATAAAATGTAAATGCTGTGTTTATTATTAAACCTAATGCTTGGGTCGTGTTGTATTCCTTGTTTGTTTACTCGACGGCGTTTCCTCCTCTTTCCCTTATCGCGAAAGGGTCAAGTGATTGCCCCATTTCGCCACCCTTGTTAGACGTCGAGGGTCCCCCATGAAATAAAGTGCCCTTTCTTGTACTATCGGCCATCGGATTTTATTCTTACGACTTTTCATCCTGTTCAGATGGAGCAGCTGTACGTCGAGGTGCTGTACACCATCACGAATAAGGTCGGGGCGGCTTCCAGCCAGTACTACCAGGAAGACCTCTTCGGCTACGCCCAGAGGGCGTTCGGCGTTGGCTCCGAACAACACCGAAGGGCTATTTCCATCGCTTCCGAGGAAAAAGTAAGTTTACTTTTTAATAACTATACTTTTTTTTTAATAAATTCAGGTTTAATTTATAAAATTTGAATTTTGTATGTTGGTGCCCAATCACAAGAATAAGCATTTCACATTTAAAATTAATTTATTCTGTTCCAACAAATATAAATTTATAAAGCTCAACAAAAGTTTCCAGCACAAATTACTTAGCTTTATCTGATCAACAGACTATTTAACTTAAGAATTGTGATACTAAACCCTTTATCAGAGAGAGAGAGAGAGAGAGAGAGAGAGAGACACATTCATTTGTTTTAACTTCAATCATTTTTTCATTCATTTAGTCAATCTACTCATGCGTTCATTTTGTTGATTACCTCATTAAGTCAGTCATTTTTTGAGTTAGTTTTTTATTAGTTTGCTTCTTTGGTTCCCTCATTCATTGCGTACATTCTTTTGTCCTTTGGGACTTGCCAAATTCAGTCATCTATTCATTCGTTCATCCATGAATGGATCTGTCATTCATTCGGTTTTATTTGGTGCATTCATGCATTGAAAGACAGCCAATTCATCGTCTGTCCTTTGGTATTTCCTAATGTCAGTCGTTTATTCGGATGCTTATTTATTCGCAAATACGCCAAAGAAAAACGAATGAATGATAGATTTTTTGTTGAATGAACGCATGGTCGAATTTGAACAAATACTAAACGACAAACGAACGGACGAAAGGCATGCGTTATATAAAAGGAAATGGTTTTTGAAAAATAATATCGTTTCTTCACATATGAGAAAGGGATTAAGAGAGACAAAATAAAAGAGGTTCTTTTTCCCCTGGTATGCCTTTGTTATCAGTGCCAAGGCGAATCCGTGATTGTGTATTAATGCGCAGGTGACATGCAACGTGATGCACTCACTTGGGAGATAAATAAATGTGTAATCAAATTAAAAATTTTCATCGACAAAAGCCCGTGGAACGTTTTTGGTCTCATTAATTTCCCGGACCCCGAAAACCGCGTCCGCTTTTCCACGGTGTGATAAATGATTCCTCGACATTTTCGAAGTGTGACAAGACGCGTTTCAACTTTTCCCGGCTTGACGTTAATTGCATCGAGGAGATGAAAAGGAGAGAAAAGCCAGATGTCCCATTCTCTTTGTGCACTAAAAAGTAACCTTCCTCCTTCCTTTCCTGTCCCCTCCTCATAATGATTTAGAAGAAGGAAATAAATAAAGAAATATTTATCACACCTCGAATCTCTTTCAACGAATTGCACGCTCAACGAAAATTAAGAAAAGAGTAAGAAATCCAATTAGCTCCTTTCATGGTTTTCTCGTTATTTTTGCTCTTAAAAAGCTTAAAGTAATTGAACTGTTCGATCGACATTTTGAGGGAAGAATAAAGAAATATTAAAAGACTTTCAAATGAGAACATCGAGACCTTTTTCAAGAAAATATTAAGTTTGTGTTTCTAATATCTTAATTCCTTTTTTACATCAACTTTCTCAATGATGTTTCTATTTATATAAGTATCAATTAACTTGAAAGCAATTAAAAAAGCTCAATTTGTGATTTATCAAACCTATTTTTAAATCCAACGAATAATGAAGTTTTCATTTGCATAACTATTGGATGTAGAACAGGCCTTCGATCGAAACTGAAAACATTCTCTGTACTACAGCATTTGAGCGGGTGTTCCTAAGGAAAGCGTACATAGCCCATTTCTGTTTTTAATATACACCGAAGAACACACACTTTCGCTGATGACACAGCGATTCCTACACCTATACCTACGCCCTCCATAAACATAACATTGGTCCAAACCCATTGCCTACCCCTTGTGCATTATCATGGACTTTTCATGGATAAACGACTGACTTTGAATCCCAACAAAGACTAAAAAGATAAGAAACAAACCGACGTTATAAATTATTGAAAAGATTAAAGAAAGAAATTTACAAGACTTTGTAAGACCTCCCTGGGCGAACAGTTTTGCAGTGTGGGCTCAACCAAGCATTTCAATTCCCAACGTCGCCAATCAGATCCGTCAAAGTCCTCCGTAAAATTGTAACAGCACCCTTTTATAATTCAAATTACACTATTCAAAACGACTAAACATCCCGATTGTACAATCTCATCCAAACCCGCTATAAAAATTTTTAATACTCATTGATCGTTCAAAGCAATCTACTTACTTACAGTTATCACTTCCAGCCCCCCTAAGGGAAAAATCATCCAAGACGAGTGAAGGAAAATAAGCCCCAAGATCGTTTTATTGAGAAAAGATTGAAAAGGTTTCTTTGTGTGAAGGAGTGTGGACAATTTCTTCTATTTACTCAGACGACAAATTCAACTAATATGAAAATACTTACCTAATACAAATATTTGCATATTTGTAGTTGTAAATATCAAATAATGTAAATATATGTATAAACCAAATGAACGGCTCTGGTGAACAACACTTCTGCAATGCCGGCCAGCATTGCAGGTTTAGCCTATTCAGTCAGTTCTAAATAATTTATATTACAAACATTATTAATTGTTTAAATATTATTCCGTCAGCTGTGGCCGTGTCATTTATCACATCTAAATGTTTAATCTTCTAAAATAATGAAGAATTTTATAAACAAAATAATTTAATGTTAAGAAATGTAAAAAGAAATGAACGGCGCTGGTGAACAACACTTCCGCAATGCCAGTAGCATTGTGAATTTATCCTATTCAATCATTTCTAAACAATTTATGTAATAAACATTATTAATTGTTTAAATAATCTCTTTAAACAATGAACAAAATTTATAAACAAAATGTTAATATTTACAAATGTATGAACAAAATGAACGGCTCTGGTGAACAACACTTCTGTAATGCCGGCCAGCATTGTGGGTTTAGCGTACTCAATCAGTTTTTAATTAATTTATATAATAAACGTTATCAATTCATTAAATATAATTCCACCAGCAAGCACAGTTTTATTTTTCAATCTAAATACTTTACCTTAACTATTGAAAAAATTTAATTAAAAAAATTATTTAATAATTTAAGAAATATTTGAAATAAATTATAAATTCACTCTTTTATGTTTCAAATTACACTGTTCATAACGATCTACACCACCCGTTTGGGAAACGTCATCAAAACCCCCTATAAAAAGTTTCATCTATCACTGAACACCAACGATAATCTATTAGTACGACAGTTATCACTTCCAACCCTTCCAGATAATCCTTTAAGACGATTTTTCATTGAGTGAAGATTGACGAGTTTTCAGTGACACTGGGCAACTTCTACTATCGACTCAAAGTGCAAATTCACCTTATATGAAAATATTTACGTAATACAATATTTGTATATTTGCAGTTGTAAATATCAAATAAACGAAATAAAAAAGTGTGTAGAGATTAGTGACCGTTAATCGATATCTGAATAACTAGAAATAAAAAAGTATAATTTCTTATATTTTTCACTATTGAATATTAAAACAAAATGCTCAGCAATTTTCAACATATGTTGAAAATGTTCTGGTTTCGATTGTGGCTTATGTTAATAATAAATAACTGATGCAGACGATTATGCATAACGAATTGTTTACAATTGAACCGACCAAAGCACAAATGTAGTTATTTCATCGAAAATCATTCTAATTCGTTCTCGTGAAAATCTACACTCAAAACTTTATTATTCCACTGGCCGACCCGGTTCATAACCTTTGGAAATAAACAGATTTCCAAGCTTGACACGTCGTATGGAATTGGAAACGCTTTTATAAAGCTTCGTTTTTACCGGGAATGCGGTAGATTCGTGATATGTAAAAAATAATTTCTACCGATATTTATACAACCCACGTCCACTTTAGATATGTGTATGTAACCACGGCACATCCCACGAAAAGCCCGTCCCGGCAAAATGAAGACTCAGACGTCCATCAAGAATACTTGAAATTTTCATGTGTTAAAAATATATCCACAAATTGTAGAATAATTAAAAAACTTTGGCTTTTGCCAAATTCATTCAGTCGTGAGCCAATAAATTCGATTTTATTTGGTGCTTTCATATACTGAGTGTCAGCCTTCCGTTCGTCTGTCTTTTGGTATTTGCCAAAGCCAGTCATCCATTCAATTGGTCATACGATCATCAACGAATCCTTCATTCATTCGAGATAATTCCAATTAAAAAACAGCAAAAATAAGGAAAATTGGTGTCATTACTTTCAAGAAATCCCCTACGTTCAAGAAAATGAAATGACTGACCTCCCTTGGCAATTTTAAATACATAAGAAAATTTTAGAAACCCCTTGGTATATTCGCTATAGATCTGCTAACTTTGTCACCTAATTACTTTTAATTGCTCTTGAATTGTTTTTCTCTGCTAGATAAATTCCCTTTAATCCCGGCTGATGAGGGCCACGGAGCTTCTCTGTTTAACAGGGACAATGAGGGCCTATGTTAATGCCTGTTGTTAAGCCGTCCCTAAGGGTGGATTAGGAAACACAAATGTTTCCGAACCATCTACGATCCAGTCCAAATTAAATACAAGAAGTTAACCACCCGCCCCGACAGACGCAAGCGGATTTAATTATAGGCCGCTCTGGCAGTTTAGCTCACTCGAAATTCAATTATGGATGAACTATTGCCGCGGAACGACGGGGCGGATGACGGGATTGGTAATTTTGGCCCGTTTGATCTCGTCAATCGGCAAACTTTTGATTGGTTTTGCTTTGAGAAAAAAAACATTCCTAGATTTGGCTCTGCTCCGATTCTGCATTCAGATAGGTTCATATTTGCATGTTTATCGGAAATATTGGTTTATGCAAATTATTGCGGCTTAGGTTTTTAATGTGTAATACCGTAAAATGGTTTTTACTAACATTTGATGCAGGAGCTCTCTCAGGCAGTGTTATTCACTCAGTCAATCATCCATTTATTTCTTGATTCTACAGTTTTTTAGTCGTTCATTTCATCATCACGTGGTTCTTCAGTCAGTCATTCGTTTACTTAGTCTTCAGTACCGTCACACCTTCAGTCAGTTATTTATTTGTTTTTGTTTAGTGACTAAATATTATCTAACCGTTCGTCATATCGTTGGCTATGTGTACGTTTCTCTGCGTTCATTCAATTAGTATTTATTGGTTTATTTTTTAATTTTGTCGCACTTTCAGCTGTCATTCCTACCATTCATTAGGTCAGTATTTGTTCGTTTCTTCTTCCATGCTGTTATTAAGTCATTCGTTTGGTGGTATAGTGTCTTCACATTTATTCTTTCGTTTCTTGTTTATTTAGCGCTTCTATTTATCTGAACTTTTGGCTGTTCCTTTAATCGTTTTATTTCTCAGTCAGTCATTTGTTCCTTTTTATCCAGTGCATCTAATCATCTAAACATTTGTTTACTAGGTTTTATTTACGGTTTTCATTTCAGACGGTCATTAGTTCTTTACTCTTCAGGACCTTCACACATTTAGTTTTTCTTTGGGTTTTTATTCAGTTCCTACGTTCGTCCAAACAATAAACTGTTTATTAACTAGTTCATTAAATAATCAGTCATTCATTCATTCGTTGTTTGTTTAGTGTCACCTCTGATTCCAGAATTCATCTGTTCATTCATTGGTCCCTTAATTTACTCACTTAGTCATTCGATTGTTTATTCTTTAGTGCCTTTGCACATTTAGTCATTCATTTGTTTTTCATGAAGTGCTTCCACTTATTCAATCATTTGTACGTTTGTTCAGCGATTCTTTCATTTCCTCAATCATTCATTTGTCTTTTCTTGAGTGCTTTCGCATATACCGTCATTCTTTTGTTTTTGTCTTTATTTAAAGCTTTCTCTCATTCCAACATACATCTGGTCAGTCATTGGCTTTTCTTTACTTAAACTTCCGTTCCTTGTTTTTCTTTTTTTTTTTAGTGTCTCTACTCATCCAAACATTAGTATGTTTGTTCAGTGTTTCCTTCATTTATTCAATCATTCGTTTCTTTATACCCTCACTGCATTCAGTTTTGTTTGTTTTATTCGTAAGGCTGTCACATATCAAGTCTTAGCTCTTGCTTGAATAAAGCAGTCAATTATTGATTCGTTTATACGTTTATAAATTTTGTTAATCATTCAGAACGTAATTTATTGTATTTTCTCATTTGCCTTCCACTTTAGTTTGTTAATTAATCAGCCGTTAATTAATTGATATTTCTCCTAAATTCGACTAGTTTTTTTTTACTCTGTACTATATTTCATATTATAAAATATAAACAGTTTCCAGATTGTGGTTGTTTGTGGTCCGTCTATTCTCGCTCTACCTTTGATGTTTTTATACGTTATAGATAATTACAACAGTGCACTGTCAACAGTGTAAATTACAATTTATTTTCTTTTTTTTAAATATATTTATTATTGTGTAGAGATTAGTGACCGTTAATCGATAGTTATTCAGATATCGTGAGATGACACCCGACCGCATCTCACGATATCTGAATAAATATTTATTATTATGACATTTTGTAAATAATTTTTGTTACATTTACATACTAATAGCAACTTTAACTACAAATTAGTGGACAGGGTTATCCGAGAGGATCCTTCGTGTTAAGAGCACGACCTGCAGATGGCCCCCCGAGGATCTGAGCCGTAAAGAAGGAATAGTTCTTGCGAAATTAAGAATAGGTCATACGGGATTGACACATGGACACTTCCTGGTGGGTCAATGCCCCCGAAGATGTCCCTTATGCAGAGAAATGTTGCTCGACGTGTCCCACATAGACGAAGCGTGCCGTGTCTCGGCTCCCTACAGGGCGCGAGTAGGCATGTCGCCAGATTTAAAGTGGGTTCTCGGACACAGCAGCGAGTTTCAGTCCCCTATTCCGCTTTTTAAGGAAATTGGGAATTTTTTATTGTATGTAGAAGTTAAGTTATGTGTTTTGTGTTTCTGTGCCTTGTATGAGTGAATGTATTTATTGGTGTGAATGGGGAGGGGCTGATGGCGAAGTAGCTTCTCCATCGCCTCACAGATTGTGTATATGACTTGGGCTGATGGCGGAAATTTTATAAAAATATCCCATCGACCTCAAATTAGAATAGTTTAATGTAGTGAATAGGTAGATGGAAGAATATCGCGTACTTCATCTACCAAACTGGATGAATGGTGTATCTATTGGAGTGATTTTGTATCGAGAGTGTAGCGGTATTTTGTTAGTGCTTCGGGGCTGAAATGACTGAAGCTGTCGGATGCTGTAAAAAAAAAACTTAAATTCAACCCCCTTATCGACTTTTTGCAAGCATTGTAATTTAGACTCTGTCAAAGTACAAAAACAGGCAGAGGAGTGTTTCACATCGACTAATGGAAGTAAAACTAATAGTTTACATATGTGAAACCTTGAAACCCTTTCCAACATCGTTTATGCCCTCCGTTTGAACAACGAAGTAGGGAACAGAAGCGTGATTGTACGAACCGCGTATTAATCTCTTGGGAGAGCAGAGGGTTCGGTGCCGGGAGGAAATAATTCGAGGAAAACCCAATCTCTGTCCCATCAAGGCGTATTAATGCAAAAACAAATAGACCGGGAAAGCGTGTTAATTGACATGTGCTTCCGCTCACGTCAATTCCCATCACGAATGGATTGACTGATTATGTCATCATAATCAATTGATGATCTTTTATAATTACTGCTAGGTTTAAACAAATATCGATGAAGAATTCTATAAAAAAACGTAAACAATACACTTCACTTAACAACGCTCAGGCATAAGTAAAATATCTACTGTATACATCGTTTAAATAAAAATAATTAGTCACGATAACTCAAGTGGTAAGAGCAGCGGCGTATTGAGCCGAAGGTCGTGGGTTCGAATCCCGCTCGTGACTGACTTTTTCGTTTTGACCAAAACCTTACATAAAAAGATTAATTAATTGAAAGTAGTAATTTGGTCAATAGACCACTAAATATAATGGATTTAATGATAATTAATATTATTACAATTTAAATGATTGATTTTTTTCAGCCGCCGATCGTTGTGTTGAATGTGATAGTCTTGGAAGCTGAAGGCCTGGAAGCGAAAGACGCAAATGGTGAGTGGTATCAAAAATTTACAAACCCAGTCCCGCTTTTCAGTTTATATTTTATCCCCCCGAGCAGAGAAGCCCGGGGCCCCCGTTTAGAATCAGTTGGAGAAAAAGCACACGTTTAATCCATTTTACACCCTCGTGGATCACCTGGGGAGGTTTTCAGTAGGTGAGAGCCTGTTTGCCTTCCATTAGCGACAGGGTACCCGGATCTCAATTATCCAGGATTTAAGGGGGTGGAGCTTCGTTAGGTCGTTTACAAGAGTCTACTTTCTTTCATCAGTAACCCGCTCGGAGGAGGAGAATCGTCGGTTTTAAATTTTTCGAGTGTAATTAACATCTGACCAGACTTTTACAAACTTGCTACAACCAAAAAAATTTCTTGTTTCATAAAAAAAACACCTATTATCTAAGGCAAACAGCAATTTGCCTCTGAAATACTTAGCACAAACTAAACAAATGTCCAGAAACATAATTTGTGCTAATTTTTCATTATTTTATCATCATAAGCTTGTACATATTTGCACTATTACTCTTTCTCCCCTCCCTCTTTTTCACTCTCACTCGCGTACAATTATGCGTATAAACGGACACTTTATCTCACTCTATTGATCAAACTTACACACATTCATTCTTTTTCACTGATTCAATCAGAGATAGTGAAAAAGAGAAAAAGAATGAAAGAAAAATAGAGAGATCAAGAAATAAAGAGAGGGAGAGAGAGAGAAAGAAAGAGAAACACACGCACACTCACAGAGTCTTTCAATCAATCACTACTTTTCTCACTCTCTCATTAATACTAACTTTATTTCACTCTCTCTCCCTTTCTCTCTCTCTCTCTCTCTTCATATCTATATTTTTCTTTCATTCTTTTTCTCTTTTTCACTATCTACTGCAATGAGAGAGAGATAGTTAATACAATAAATTATAGTAGCTTGTTTTCAGGCTACCAAACTTTTTCTCAACGATCCAGTGCTAAGTAGAACTTTCGTGGTACATGATAAATTTTGTCTTTATTTTCTTTTATATATATATCATCAACCTCTATAGTCCACCAATTTAATTCGGAAACTATTAATTTTTGCAAAAAATGGCCTTATACAAGCCCCAAGTTAATTTTGGCTAGAAATCGCGTGGTGGTACAGATGTAACATAACTTTCTCATCTAGCTAGGAAATGGCACCGACTTTGTTATTTTAAATGAGAACCCCATATTTTTATTGTACAATTCGTTTCTAGAGCTTATATTATGCCATTTTTACTGAAAGGGAAATCACAATAGGATAGACTATTTCTGAGTTATGTCCGATTTTTTTCTTTTGCACAAAATACGTTCTCACTTGTTTTGACCGAGTTACAGTGTTATTTTTCTATTTTAGCTTTCTTATCTAATTGTAAATATGTATTTAAAAATATCAATATTTCGATGTTCTGTTATGTCTAGTTAAATTTCGAATATCAATGACAAAGGTAAAACAACACGGATGGTGATAAATATAAATATTTTTTGATGATTATTACTTACGTTTTCAAAATAAAGCAGTGGATCATCTTGTTCTTGCAAAAAACATACCCCCATACATCTTCCGTCGGGCATAACTCAGAAATGGTCGGTCCTATCAAAAATTTCCTTTCAGCAAAACTGGCATAAAATAAGCTCTAAAATCGAACTGTATAATAAAAATATGGGATTCTTATTTGAAATAACAAAGTTATTATCATTTCCCAGCTAGATGAGATCTGTCACGTCCACGCGATTCCTAACCAAAATTAACTTGTAGTTTATACAAGACTATTTTTCGCTTTTTCGCTAATGTTAATCGTTTCCAAATTCAATGGGTGGACTATAAAAGTTGATTATATATATATATATATATATATATATATAT
>NW_019392644.1:1553319-1558319 GCF_000648675.2 Cimex lectularius
ATACGCCGCTGCTCTACCACCTGAGCTATCGTGACCTCGATCCACTCGGACATCAACTCCCCATCTCAACCTCACCTTATGAGTTTTCCCTCCTTTTGCCATTTTTCAAATGTCGTGTAATCGGTTTGGATTCTCGACGACAATTGAAATGGCGAGGGAGAGCTTTAGTGAAGTGTACTTCATTTTAATTCATTAAATTCACTAATTTCGTGGTCCGCTTGACCAATTAATACTTTACAATTAAGTAAGGTTTTTAGTTGAGATGAAAAAAAGTTAATGGCACGAAAGGGATCCCTCCAAACCGATTACACGACATTTGAAAAATGGCAGAAGGAGGGAAGGCTCATAAGGTGGGGTTGAGATGGGGAGTTGATGTCCGAGTGGATCGAGGTCACGATAGCTCAGGTGGTAGAGCAGCGGCGTATCTAGCGGAAGGTCGTGGGTTCGAATCCCTCTCGTGCCATTAAATTTTTTTCATCTCAACTAAAAACCTTAATTAATTGTAAAGTGATTATTGATTTCAAAAATTATAGACTAATAAAAAGAAATGAGCTTTACATGTTTAACGCTTAATGACGTCAGACTTGTATTTTTATAAAGTATGTACATATTTTAAGACAATTTGTAGCTTAAATATGGAGAACCTGTTTAATGTGGTTGGTCAAAACAACTTTTAATATTTCAATTTAAATATGGCGTTTAAAAATACACTAAAGGGCTTAGCTCATCTAAATTGTCTCGGTGAGTAAATTTTGCCAGGCAGGTTTAAATAATTTGTTTTTCTTTATACATAAATAATATTGAATTAGACAATTTAAAAGGATCGAATTGCCGAGCCTCAAGTGTTTTTTTCCTCCGACCAGCTTTGACTTAAAGTTCGACATCTCTGATAAAGTTTTTCTCTCACTTTCTCACTCTCTCATCCAAGGAGCGTCAAGGGTTTAATCAAATTCCCCTGACAGGAGACTCAAAGTGCATTATCTAATTAAGATCGGTGGCGGAAGGCTGGATTAACGAAATCCACTCTAGAGGTTAATCTATTTCTGAAGCCCGACGATTTGAAAATCCTTGCGACAACAATTTTTCGATATTAGTCGAGACAGACCCGTAATTAACTCAAGAAAAAAACAATCACTGAAACTAAATCATTAATAAAGCATCAACAATTTACAATATAATAATAATAAATAGGGCGTAGGTGGCCGCAACGGTTTAGGAGATGCCACAGAGCTCATCACTGTAAAGGTCCCGGGTTCGAATCCAACGCCCCTGCATTCGAACACTTACTTACAAATGGGCTTTTTTTTTGCAAAAACACCGGCACCCCGAGGGTTGATATAACCTCTGCTGTTGCTAACCTCGTAAAAATAATAATAATAATTTTTTTAGTTTATAATCATATTGACAAAAGATGGATAATCGCATCATCTTACATAAACATAAATGTTGCCCAATTACCAACTTTCCCTGGATTATATCATGATCATCAGGACATTACAAAGCTAAAATAATATAATTAAAAGTGTCTAAAACGCAAAACAAATTTCAGAAATGGTCAATAATTAATTAGAGTCTGTTGAGTCAACTAAATCAATAGAATGTGCTGCTGAATATTGTTATTATGACGGTTTACCGTTAAATTTCAAACTTTTTTTCTGTGTTATAACAAAGACCATTTTAAAGGTTTTCCACCATGTCGTTAAATATTCAAAACATATTTTAGAAATAAAATTCGACGTGTGAAAATTTACCAGAGGAAAAAATAATTCAGAGGCGGAAATAAATGTACTGATACTTTACACCATTCGGGCAGTAAATATGCAAAACCTATTGCGTACATACGCCATTAAAAATATTTTGAAAAGTTAATACAAAAACGAAAGGAAAGCCCTAAACACAAAGGATGCATTTTATCTCGATAAACCGATTAAAATCTTGTTTTGTAATTCAACAGCATTGATCAATATATTTGAAGGGAAAAATCAATAAAATTATGAGAAATGTATAACGGTAGTAAATACAATTGTTGACCTTTTTTATTATGTCTGGTTTAGACCAATTTTAACCGTATGCTAGTAGATGATGATGGGTGTGGGTCTGAGAGTTGGTGAACTCATGCTGAACACTTATTGGGTTCGTCTTCCATCAGGGTTTTGTTGAATTGCTCAAACTCGTTTCGACACTGCGCCATCTTCAGTGAGGAACTGTCTGTCCTTTTGTTTCAGTAGGGTTTATAAGCCATTGGGTCTGTCGGTTGTCACTAGGGGCCTTGTCACGGTGTTTCTTTGATAAGCCATCTTCAGTGCGGAACTGTCTGTCCTTTTGTTAGAGTAGGGTTTGTATGCCATTAAGTCAGTCGGTTGCCATGGTGTTCCTTTGATACAAAACGTACAAAAAGGTCGAAAACTCAACGTGGGGTGTACCTAATGATATACAAACAAACAACACTTAAAGCCTGAAAATAAATGTACACTCAAACTCACATTCGCACACTAATTTCACACCATTAAAAATACTACCCATAAAAAACGCAAATTTTCAGAAGAAAAACTAAAAGCAATACAACAAAAAAGTAACAAGGCACTAATAACGCCTGACCACGAAAATAACCGACCGATGAACCACCTCAAACGCCCCTGGCGACAACCGACGGACCCAATGACATATGAATCCTACTCGGACCAATTGAGAAACAGTTCCTCACTGAAGATGGCGCAATGCCGAAACGAGTTTGAGTGATTCAACAAAACCGTGAGCGAAGACTGACCCAAGAAGTGACCCTATGCCGGTTCAACTTATGCTGGTATCTTCAGGATTTTCTTGTTTACACCAAATTTTTTACTTAATAGTTAAAAACGAATACATGAATACCAATTGAAATTATATATATGTGGAAAAGTTGTTCCATGGCATTTGGTCCGTCTGATTTAATAAAGCTAATTTTAAAAAATCTTCCGTTTATAAATGAAATATGGTAGCCTCTCTGTTGAAAATTCCGTCAGATCACCTTTTGAACTGCCAGGGGACTGGATGAAGCGGAAAACTCAAACAGAACGGGAAAAGTTAATAAAAGCCGATACGGAAAGGGGGATGGCTAAGCAGGCAGTAATTAGTCTGTCCCCATCGTGCTTTGAAAGCCCAAGGAAAGGTAAATGACAGGTTCCAAGGATCTTTTCCTCAGACCTTTTCCTGACCCTCTTAAATAATAAATTATAAAGGAGATCGGAGCGGCCGAAGGATTAGGGGTTTTACAAGCGATAAGTAACCGACCCCTTCTCGTTGAGTTTGATTTTGGCCTTTTTATTCAAAGGCCCTCCCCCCCTCATCTCTTCTAATTTGCTGTTAATGTTCCATTACGTTAATTAGTTGGGAGAGATTTGAAAAGAGCCGAGGGTCTTAACCTTCATCCCTTTTAACGACAGATTTATAATAGAATGGTGGGCCAAATGTTCCATGAATTACACAAAATTCAGACCGTTTTGTATGTTTTCTTCTCTACCAACTCGGTATTATAATTATTAATGGATTAAGAAAACGTTGATAAAATATGTAAAAAATATAATTTAATAAATGGAAATTCTAACGTTTTAATTATGCAAACAACAGACCTAATTATGCAGCATTAAAGAAAAAAACATACTTAATTAAAACATAACAAACTGTGTACATAATATCCAAATATTTAATTATAAAACCTTCTTTTTTTGTAAAACTTTTTTTATAATAAACTTAAAATCGATTAGTATGGAAAATCAGGTTAACTAAAGACCTTTGATTAACCTAGAACTATCTTCTACATAGAAACTGCTTCGTCCTTCAAGTCTTTGAAGTGCCTCCAAGTAATCCTAGATCCTGGGACGAAGTAATAAGGCTAAAATGGCTTAGATTGATTAAGTTTTTGTTTTTAAAAGTTATAAAAATTAATAAATAATGAGTGGCTTAAAATCTCCCATTTGATTCCAGTTTTTAATACTGGAGAGAAACGTTGTATATCTATTGTAACTACCAAACATTATTCAGACTACTATAGCGTAACTTTTGAAAGCTGCTAGATTTAATCTCCTCATATTTTAAACAAATATTTATTCCAAACCAACCTGGCTTAATGAAATGTCGATTTACAACTATTAATCTTCTTAATTCCCAGACTTTCATACTTCATCACTTTAGTTTGGATTCTCAGATTTACATCCAGTAACTCGATCGCTTTTTTTAAGCTTTTAAGTGCTAGTCATTTGTTTCTAAGATGGTTTTTATCATATCTTAAAAACATGTAGCAGTCAATTACAGACAATAATTAATATTTATGAAAGGTATTGGTTGGGATAAAAAAGTCAGTGTCACGAGCGGGATTCGAACCCACGACCTTCGGCTAAATACGCCGCTTCTCTACCACTTGAGCTATATGGTAGAGTCGCGGCGTATTTAGCGTGGGTTCGAATCCCGCTCGTGGCACTGACTTTTTTATTATTAATTAATTGAAAAATAATTGGTCAATCGGACCACGAACTATAATGGATGTCCTCAATAATGTTCATCAGGGCTTTCATTTAGGTTCAATTCTCTTTATGTCCAATCCTTCATGTGTATGTAATGATATATATGAATATATATAATCTTATGATATATAACGAAATGAATAAATGGTTCTCAAAAATTGAAAATATATTGGAATGATGTAAAAATATTCTAACCTGTCACGTTTCTTTCTGACTGCTTCTCTCTTCGATCATCGCTCAAAACTACCCCATTCAGTGTTCAGATTAGCTGAATAATGCCAAAGCAAGGCGTAAAACAGGCCATGAGATACATCGGAGCGGTAATATACAAATTTTTACGTTGAAAAATAGACCGGTAGTTTTGAAAAAAACAGAACAAGGGTGAGGCAAGGCGCATTGAGACGCAATGACATGACAGTCATCAACGTCGCACTACCTATTCTACAGCCCTCTACTATGTCTTATGAGGCCTGTAAACTCTATATTTATTTTACTTGATTT